>NC_079898.1:25929357-25969357 GCF_024868665.1 Triplophysa rosa | reverse complement strand
CAACAAAATAACCTGCATCACAAACCTCTTCATCCACGACCGGCCGTTCACTTGCGACTCCTCACGTCTCACATTCTGAGTCTGGACGAACCTTCACGAGACATCACCGACATCATGTGTCAAATCAAATCACGTGCCGGACATGATCGCGGATCAACATCGTCGCTGGTCGTGGAACATTACTGAGAATCAGGCAGTCAGATGAAAGTGATATACTGAATGTTAGGGACTCTCCTCTGGTTTTAAGGGTATTTACAATATAAGTGCCATCAGGTTTGAAAGGGACATAGTTGAAGGAACTGTTAAGAATTGATTTCGAATTCCAGCACTTAATAGCGACCAAATGGAGTTTAGCCATACTGGTTTTAAACATTCATTTGTGTCCTGAAAACAATCCTGAGGGAAAGACTATAGATTCAAAGCGTAGATGATGTGGTCTTGGGAAATGTTGATGTGTTAAAAACACCAACATATTTACAACAGAACAGTTGAAAATCTTTAGAAAACGTCAGATTACAAATCTCTGCATGTGCTCTCCATTTAATCCCATCCATGACCTGTAGAAAAAATGAAAGACCCACTGAAGCAACTTGAAAAGAATCTTTGTTGGATGTGTAATTCCCACTGGAACGAACAGGAAGTTACAACAGGACATAATGAATGGCTCCTCCCCCTTTTCAAATAGTGTTCAGTTCACTTCAGTCTGGAGTCTGATGAAAAGTGCAGAATGACATCATAAAAGTTTCAAATGCTTTAATCTTCTAAATGCTACTTTTTTATACAGTAGCACGTTATAGTAAGTCTTAACATTTAAAAGCCACAAAAAACATTTTTTGATTCCATCACGTTTGGACAACAGGGTGACATTTGGTAAGAAGTTAAACAATCCCTAATATCAGCAGGCTAATGCATCTGCACACATGTGACGCCGTTCCGTCTGATCTCGGCATCTGGTTCACCCTTTGTTTACGCACTGCCGGACAAAGACCAGCGGGGTATACGAGGGTGCCGGAGATGGACGTGTCAGGGCGGGTCCCTGCGAGGGCACACACGCACACACAGGTCAGCAGGACACAGACACACAAACGTCTCTGTCAGTGTCATAACTACACACCAATAAACAAAAGACAGACTGCCGTCTGGAGATAATGAGCGCACCGCAGTCTCACAAAGAGATGTCATTGTGTTCTGGGTGATTATAACCGTATGTGCCAATGCTAATATCCCTTTGTCAGGTACGATCCGTAACAGACCGTTTAAGTGGAGGATTAGGAAACACAAACACACAAGTCCACCTGTGCCACAACATCAAACACGACACGTAAACAAGGTTTTAAACCGACATAAATACCTCTCCGCTTGTATTCTACTTCACAGGCGAAATGGAGTGAGACCACAGGAAGAGTGTCAGAAAATGATTTATTATACAACCATTTTTGTCATTTATATATTTTTATATCTGAAATTTATTTTCAGGACATCACAGCATATTTTCTTCACTCACCCCAAAAATGTAACGATTTACGACGGTTGAATGATTCGAATTAATTCGTACGATCTCGTTTGTGCATTTTAGTACGATCTTAGGTTTAGGGGCGGGGCTTCAGTGTTGCTTCTTTCCAGTGATCGTACGTTTCGGTACGTAGAAATTCATCCGAATCAGCCACCTCGTCAAATAGATCAGATTGTATCATTCAAAGTGTCCTATGAAAAACATTTGAATTCCAGAAATGTTTGAATAAATTCACAACCTGACCAACGTTGGCCATTTTCAAATATTTACAAACGTTGTCCGTGCACAGACATTTTGAGGGGCAGGGGCTCAAGTGGAAAAACGGGCACTTCTCATATTTGTTTGAATTTTTTCCAAAGAAAATGTTAAATATATTAAAACAACTTTTGAAATCCCTCACACTTAATTAATAATATTATTATTGTTGTTGTTATAATTACACTTACTGTACCACGCACACACACACTGATGGTGACAAGAACTTTGTTTCACATTTGAGGAAGGGCTGCTTAGCTCTATCAGCGCATACACAACATATAAAATGGATCGCTATTAGATGAGGTGTCTGACATCAAACTTCTCCAGTTATTGTTTAAGTTCAAGTTTGAGATGTTGGTCTATTTTGCTTTCATGTCTTCTTTTGCTCTAATGGAAAGGACATATCCAAAATACACATTAAGGTGTACACATTAATACACATTTCTCACAAACGTGTGCGTCATGAGAGTTTGAGAAGAGATGTCAACAGTGTGTCAAACTGAGCTCAGATTGGTCTCGTCTGCGATCAAAAGTCAATATGATTGAAGATCTCGATGTCAACTCAAACGTTTCTCATCAAATTTCCCCAAATCCAGATTATTTGACCTCGACAATCTACATTCATTTCACACCTCCAGACTCTTCACGCGTTTCAACAACTACACTCTCGTTTGTTTCGGTTTTATTTCTCCTAAACAATTTCAGGAACATCTGAGACTAAACGGATGAAATGAAACACAACGGAGAACTCCTGAGCAACAAAAGCTCAAGTTCTGAGCACTAAAATCTTCCGAAAGGAACTTAAACACGGCCGCTGGTTGTTCTGACAGCTAAAGGCGCCGATGGGTGACTTTCAGCCCCTGTCAAAAGAGAGAAAGATCCGTCCCGGACTGCCCTGAGTCACCTCAATCCTTTGTGTCTGTAAACAGATATCCATCATATCTGTATCACGGGCGCTTTGGCTCCGACATCTCTGTCAAGCCCTGTCATGAGTCTCGTCTTCTCTCTGGAGAGGAGGAAGATATAACGAAGGTCATCTCACTGACATTGTGTTTGCTTGACTTGCGTTTGTGGGATGGTGTGACCAGAACATTTAAGCAAAGGTGTTTCCGAAAAGATTTACTACAGCGTGTTAAAAAAAGGGAACAGTTAGCAAGCAAACCTCATATAATGTGTCAACTTCCCGTATTTTGAGCTGAGTCACATTAGGGTGTGGCCGTGGTCAACAGGAGCTTAAAGATTCCTTTTCCTTCTCTTTATATATCCATATTAGGGCTGTGAAATGATTAATCGCATCCATAATAAAAGTTTGCATTTACATAATATATGTCTGTGTACTGTGAATATTCCTTTTGAATTTATAAATACAAACATGCATGCATTTCAGAAAAATATTTTTTTTTTAATATTATTTTTTAAGTATAAATAAATACATCTAAATATTTTCTTAATATGTATACATGTGTGTATGTTTTTGTGTTTATAAATACAAAATTAATATGCACAGTATACAGGCATATATTACGTAAACACAAACTTTTATTATGGATTCGATTAATCGCGATGAATCATTAGTCAGCCCTAATCCATCTATAACAAATATACAATTTCATTCAATCATCAGATTCCACTATAAAAACAGAAATATTTAAACCCGTTGTCTTAGTTCAAACACGAATTTAGGCTATCCAGGGGAAAATGTTCTCGCTCAAATGTTGTTGTTTTTAAAGCTCGGGAGATTTGATAAAGTTCTCAGTTGTTTATGAGTTACGGTAAACTTAGCATTATGTGGCTTTTCGGGGAAATAAAAGCAGAAAGAAATAAAAAGATCTCGTCTGTGATTTTGGGTATAACCTATAACTCATTATTTCTCAACAAACAAAAATTTTAGGTTATATCATTTTTACAGGTTTGTAAAGTGCAAGCATTAAGTACAAATATTAAAGCAACAGAACGTTACTTTAAACCATAAAAATAGCGTGTCACAGCACTGTCACTGATGGAAAGGTCAACTTCCTGTAAACAGCGTCATAGAGAGAAGATTCTACATCTTAAATATAGCTTTTGCTAACACATGACAGTCATTTTCAGGGGCTTCATTGGAATTTTCAAATACGTTGCAAATTTTGCCCACGAGAGATGCCTTTTACCCATGCGCCTAAAAAAAGAGCAACTTCCTTATTTCATAATTTTATTCAAGTTTCATGTCAAATTTCACATGCGAGTGTTAAATAAAAGCACTATAAATGTTAGCCAGTACTATAAAAGACAACAATAAACTGTGCGCTTTTCCTATCACAAAAATGGAGCTGCGTGTCAGAAAGAGCAGCCTCGACCTTCAGGAATAATGTCACAGCTGTGTGATTTCTGCCTCTCAATGCAAAAATCTGTCGTGCACCTGGACGTGAGGATATTAAGAGCATCTCAACAAAACACCGGCAGAAATAAAGTGCAGACGCAGGGCTGCCCACAGGATGTTTGTGTCTTACACATTCACTCATTTCCTCCTCCAACTCAAATAATCATCATCACTCCCTCGTACCCACTAATACAATTTAAACATGATTTCTGACATACAGAACAATGGTTTACATGAGCACAGTTATTTGTGTGAAATGCATTAATATCATGCTGAAGACAGCGCTGATATCAATCTACAAAGTCCTCTCCGACTCATTTCTGTACCTAACTGATAAAGCTGAGCGTGACAGATGCAAAGGTTGTGGGTTCGAATGGCACCAATGCACACGCTGTGAAATGGATTGCTTCAATTACAAATCACTTTGGATAAAAGCACATGTACACTGAAAAAAATGTTTAATTAAACATATAATTTAGGTTATATGTTTATATTATATTAGTGCGTGTTTGTTGTGTAGTTTTGTTTGGAGTGTAAATCGAAGCTTAGCTAAGGTTTGCCAAACATAATGTATGCATTTGTTCTTAGAATAACAGATTATGACTATATTAAAATAATATAAAGTAAAAAGTAATATAAAACCCATAATTCCCAATTTGCTGTGTTTAAAATGTTGAAAAAACAAAGTTTAGTGGTTCTCCATTTTGTGCCATACACCTCATATTTTGATGGTTTAACTGAATGCCTGAGGGGCATAGATTATGCAATATATCATGCAAATGCAAATACTATGCAGATATTATGCAAAAATGCCTCCTGAACCTCACTTATGGCAACTACTGTATATTTCGGGGCCTATTTTTTATTAGAAGGATTTCTCTTTTAAAAACATTTGCTGATGAAGAAGAATTCAGCATGAAGGCCTGATTTGTGGCAAATGCGTTGAGAAAATTATAATCAGGCATGAATAACACTTTAAATTATAACATGTTAATGTCGGATGAGTTGTGCGTTTGCTGATGTTGAGTGGCACCTGCAGCACTCGGAGCTTTAGATAAACAGTCACATATACCCAGCATCATGTGACCCCAATCAAGTTAGTAGGTCAGGATCCTGGCACGGACCCAAACCTTTGACCTAAAGTGACCCGAGCTGAACCCTTCAGCTTTCTGCACATCTGTTCTGCCCGACCAACAAACTTCTTATCATTTAACAACATCAGTGTTTTGACATTTATTTGAAATGTCAACATCAGCTATACTATAGGATACTGAGATATTATGACAACATGAAGCAACCTAAAAAAACATGTAATGTTATCATTTTCGATAGGCAAAGTATTATTTGCTTTTTTAATTAAATTCATCAGATCACAAAAAAAAAAACTTGGGGAAAAAATGTTTTTTTAACGTACTGAATAATTTATGACACCTTAAAACCTTTTCAAGAGAGAAAGTTAAAGTTAGGTTTTAAACTAAAAATCATTCACATTATAGTTTTTTAATATTGATAAAAAAAATGCATGAAAACTGAACTAAACAAGACTTCCAGCACTTCACAGATTCAAAAATTATGATGAAAGAGATAATCCTCAAAAATTATGATGAAAGAGATCATCTACATTTGCTTTTTTTCTACACCTGCACAGATGAATATAATTATATATTTTTTTCTTTTAAAAACCATTGATAAAGACACAATGAAAGGCACTCAATCTTACGCAAGTTTACTTATTTAACCAACAGTGACTCACTGTGAAATCGCTACTTATCATCACAAATATTCTGGTGAACTTAAATGACCCAACACTCTGTTTCTGACTTTAAACAGACATGCGAAACGCACGATTCAACCGCTCAGTTTAACCCACGCCCGTGAGTGTTATTAATGGAATATGTGAATGCAACATCTCTCTGCAAATCTGCATTCTCCAAACTCAACACTCGCATTTACAGCAGAGATGTGCAATGAGATCGTTACTTTGGATCAATGTGTCTGCTTAATAAATGCACATACTTAACTTATACAGAACTTATGCGCGATCATGTAAATTCTGCATTCACAAATTAAAAATGAACCTGAAACATTTTGCAATTACACTTACACGGGTTATAAATTCAGTGATTGTTATATAATGTGAAAACAATTATTTAAGATTCATTTTTAATAACTTCAATGCATTCTGCATAGATAAATAATTCTTGAATTGTATTTATATATAATATAATAAAGACAAAACAAAATGTCTATAAACGAAAGCCTATATCATAAAGAATTGATGTACATGCACACACCGAGAAATGGAAGTACACTCCATCTAATTTGATACATGATGCCATGTAAATGTTCGATGTTGAGTTTTTATGTCAACACATCTCATGCCGTGTGTGAGTGACATTTAAGAACCTCACGTGTCCTCACACACACACACACACACACACACTGGGAATGAAGTAACCACAGATCAACCACTCTGTTCACGACTGGCAGACGCATCGTAGGAGGACAGATCAACGTAAACACGCCGTTAAAACAAACAGTCACAAGTCTGACCACAGAAACAGACAAATGTCAAACGGATGATGTTTTTCAGAGAAACATTTATTGCCAATGATAAGCGTTCAGCAATACTGATGCTCGGGTACAGCTGGCCTGCTGTTTGCCTTTACAAACCCAAAGATGCTTAGACAATGACTATTTGAGCACCACATTGGCGCTGTGTGTTTCCATTGGGGGTGTCAGGTGTTTTTCTTTGGCACTACACAAAACAAAAAGCACCCGATATCTACTTTACCACAGTAAAATCAATGGCAATGCACGGCTTCAAGTGAATCATTGATTTCATAAATTAATGTTCAATATTCAATCAACAATGAAAAGCATTGATAATAATAATAATAGGAAACTGTTGCATGTTTACAATAGCAATGTGGCAACTATAAGCCCAACAATGAAAAGTGCTAGCAGGGCTGGGTGATCTACAGTATAGTGAATATGAAATATTATTAAGAATTGTGCGGAAAATATGAAATTACAGCATATTGAATACCGCTGAAAATTAAGATAAATGTGGTCAAAAATATAGCACCAATAAGCAATTTCACTTATTTAACGTTCGGTTTCAATTACAACAAAATAACATGATTACTTGGTGTACATTTGAAGAGTTTAGATGCAAAAGCCTCTTACGTGCCGTTTAGTGACTCTTATATGTTTAGGTTTAGTGATTTCACTTTAACAGCAAAGAATATGTCCTCTTTGCCATTAAACTTAAAGTGAAATACAGTTTGATATAAACACCAGAGCCTGATCAAAACAATCATTTTAGAAGAAGAGTAGAAAAGTTTATTTAATCAAATGAATACACGATAAAATTCAACAAAACATTGAAGTTATATTATTAGTCCCACCAGACCGATCAACAAACACAGAGCGGAAGTTAAGGTGATAGTTCACCCAAAAATGAACATTCTGTCATCATTTGCTCAGCCTCATGTCATTTCATATCTGTATAAATTACTTTGTTCTGATAAACACAGAGAAGGATATTTGGAAGAATGTTCTGTGACATCATTGACTGCCATAGTAGGAAAAATTAAAGATGCCCCAGAACGGTTTGTGTTCCTAAATTCTTCAAAATATCTCACTTTGTGTTCAACAGAACAACAAAACATAATAATAATAAAAAATCCTACTATGGTAGTGGATGATGTCACAGAACTGAAAATTGCTAACATTATTACAAATATCTTTCTTTGTAAGAAAGTAGGAGGTTTGAAACAACCTTAGGGTGAGTAAATGATGACAGAATTTTTATTTTTGGGTGAACTGTGCCTTTAACTTCGTGCCAGACACGTGCGTCCGATGAAACCGTCTATAATCTTGATATCTTTAATAGCCTATTGACCGAGTAAGGTCATGTTTAAAAATGGAAAACATGGTGAAATTAATGCTCACAAATTGATGCTCTTAATCTCAAAACTAGTGTATGGTACTTCAGCGTGGTTTTCACAAACTGGGTCACATGAGGAGTTTGTTTCCAAAAAGAGATAACTCCGTTTTTAAGATTTTTCAAAACTCATGTTTTTTTATTGTGCATTCCAATTAATATCAACCAAACAACAGATGGTTTGTTTTGATTTAAGCCATAAGCAAATACACAGCTTTTGAACACAATGAAAACATGATAACATAATAAAAACACATGCTTTTTGAACAAATTTAAAAACGGAGTTATCTCGTTTTGGAAACAAACTCTTCACATATGTAATTCATTGTCAAACGTTTTAAAGAAATCGAGATATCAAATTGAACACGTACATCCCCCAGCCCTACGTGACAGGTGAAGATTCGATACAAAGCATTTAAACACGTCACAACAACCCATCATTCACTACTGCTCAAAAGTCCTTGTCCATATTTTTCCACCCACAGTCTAAAGTCGTCACTTCTCATGAGGAGGCAGCATAAAAACTTCCAGCTCACGGACATCACGCGCCGCATCAATCTCCACGCCAGATGTCATTCTGCGGGAACGGGAGTCATCGTGTAGGGTCTCATCCAGGGTGACCTGCACACACGGGACACAAACTTGAGTTAATGGGGCTCAAGGAGCTTTCAGAACGGCAGGTATTACGAGGAGAGAGAGTCTGGATGCGTTACGCAGCGCTCTGCACACATGCAACTAATAGCAGGTCTGAGGTTTCAGAGCCCGAGGCCGTGCCCTCAACAGCCCCGCTCGTCTGCTTCCACCCCCTCATACAACCAGAGAGAAATCTCTTTGTTTCCAGAGCGTGACGGCCCGACTTCATTACACCAGAGCCGACTCAAGTGTTCTTGTTTTAGATTCGCTCTTGTTCGCTTTGAAGGTCTAATAACCTGACTGAGGATTTTACAAATGTGATCATTTACGCATTGAGATGGATTTAGATGTGTGCATGTTGAAGCTACACGATATCCTTAAAAAGGATCCCTGGGTATAGAGCGATGTATGGCTTAATATATGAACGATGGCATTGACTTTATAATTGTGAAATAAAAAAACAGTGTAACTGTCACAGTATTCATAAACTTTGAAAAAATATTTTTACTTGGAGGCCGCCAGAATCCGTGATGTCAAGTGCTTGCGACCTAAACCTGTTCTCTTTCGCAACAGCGAAGCACACACGTTTTCCATATATAACAGTAAAATATGACACGTAAAACATAAGATCAGATATACAAACACACAGGGACAGTAGGTGGCAGTATGTCCTCTTGACACAAGACGGCATGCCCGCCATAAAAGAAGAACGCGTTCAGTATTAGACGTCTGTTCAAGGTGAGCGTGCGTTAAATCATAGCTTTAAACTACCGCCTTTGAGACATTTAAGACATCAGCATCGTATACTTTATACATTATGAGAATATACTGATCAACACAATAATAATGCTTGCGGTTTGGTTATTTATTCTGTATTAGAGCACACGTGAATATTAGCCCCCGTCAGCTAATGACCGAGGGAGAGAAGACGATAGCGTTAGGCTAAAAGTCAAAATCTGGATAAAATGCATTGTATAATGGCTAAAACATCGTGTATATGATAAATTCGAAATGATTTTGGTTATTAAGATGCATGTTTGTGTTGTTTCTGACAAACAATATTAAAATATAGGAAAAATGGAAAATACACCAAATAGCGTCTTTATTTTCTTTCTTTCTTCCTTTAGCATGATATAAAAGGAGGAGCGACAACAGTAAAGGACGAGAGAGAACCAGGACTGGACTTTACGTTATGTTTTATTATGTGTGACCGGCAGTCGACCGTGAGCGAGCTGCCGGCATGTTACTTTCGTTTTGTTGTTTGTTTATTTTATTAAAGTTTTGTTGTTCAACGTTCGCCGGTTCCCTCCTCCTTCCTTGCTGTGAACATTGTTACACACACATAGATATATATATATATATATATATTATCCTACAGAACCTTATATTTACTGAAGAACTGATTAGTGTGTCGGTGTTTAGTTTGGCTGCCTAGCTGTGCGTGCAACCAGTTTACGTCATCGAAAAAGAACATGGCGGCCTCCTTAGGTTAAAATGAGTATTACATTTAGGGTTTTTTTAAGAACTGAAAATATTTGATGTGTTTCTAACGACAAATGCTAGTAGTGTAAGGCTATTACAACGCATTAAGCCATACATCTCTCTATACACCGGGTTCCCTTTAAACATGGTGCGTCATGAAAGCATGGACAGAAATAGCGATGTGTTAAAACAATTTACATAAAAAAATTCAATGCACAAAACATTCATTGTGAATCAAGTGATGAGGTGAAAAAAAAGTTGTTCAGAAGTTTAGTTGCCAGTATGTGTACCACCCAAAAGGAGCTTGATATTGAGACCACTCATTTTTATTCAAGACTTTATTATTACATCTCACTAAACCTCAGCACAGTTTGAGACATTGTTAAAACAAAACTGTCTTAAAGAAAAACATACGAGTTTACTCAAGTTTTATTTATGTCAGAGAGTCTTTATCTGAGAAACCGAAAACCAAAGTCAACATAAAAATGTTTGCTTTCCATTTAATCTCACTGCTTTTCAGAAGAACTGAGATGTTAAAGAGATCAAAATCACAAATACATCACAAACGCAGTCTGATCACATTTGCATTAAACCGTTATTCAAAAATCACATCAGACATTTTTCAAGAATAACCAATGTGCCGAAAACAAACGAAGTGTTGCGGTGTTCAGCGCCATTCAAATGAAAATCAGCGGTGCGACCTGTGCTAGAAAATCTTGTCAAAAACAAATACACATGTACCCACACATTCCTACATTTGCATTCTGTACAGCTACACGCCGGTCGTCTACCTCTCCACCTAAACCACAGGGTCTTCTGTCAATCCCCTCATTGATACCAGAACGCTTTATAGTCTAATGGTTGAGAAACGTGTAACACGTGACAGATTTCACAGGACATCTACAGTACATGCTGTGCAAATAATGAAACGTTCATATGAAAGCCATCTGGAAAAGAAAAATAGATCATTTGTGTCTCTTAGACAGCAATGAGATTAAACCGAGAATAACTGCAGTCACGGTCCCGTTAGTCAGATTATTCTACTTTGAAAAACACTCGTGTGAGTTATCTCAACTGTCTCAAACTGTGCTCAGACCTGCCACTTGCTATTGACCGACTTGACTTAAATGCAAACATTTCTAACTTATTTTTTCCAAGACCAAATTATCTAGATATTGATTTTAAACACTTCATACTGAATTGTCAAGAATGGGTTCGTTTCATTTGTTTCATTTACTTTTCTCTAAACATAAGGAAATGTATAGAAATGTTTAAAAAGCGGTGTACCGGTGCTAACATCGCGATGCTAAAGCTTCAAAATTCCCGCGACGCCGCTCTGTTTTTTAAACGGTCGTATCGTTGTGCAGTAACTAATGTTGCATATGCGCATTAACGTTCATTTGAACACTTTCATATGTCTTTTTGCGGTGTTTCTCTCCTAAATGAATCCGTGTTTTGAACGACTCGGACGAGATAACGATTCAGTGAGTCATTCATCAAGACACTTGCTTCGTTCTTGAATGAATCAGAGGTTTTGAACGAGTTGGTTGAATGATTCACCGACACAAAAACATTGCCGCCATACTGGCCGTTTAAGGGCATTTTCACACCTGTGGATCGATTGCTTTGTTCCGAAACCGGGGTTTAAATCGCTACAATATTGAAATTAATTTGAGTTCGGTTCGCATTCACAAGGCAATATTTCCAAACAGACCAAACTTTGCTAATAAAAGTCACGTGCGAGTAAACTCTCCTTCGATTGGTCAGAGTGCATCTGTTTATTTTCCGGCCAGTAACGCGAGTGATAATGAGCGTCAGCTGCGCGTTGCACCGGTCTGGCGTCTCTCATGGCGGAGCTCGGGAAGCATAAAAGGAGGAGAAGGACGAGAGAGAACCAGGCCTGGATTTTACGTTATGTTTTATTGTGTTTGTGTGGCCGGTGTTCTGCCAATTTATGCATCCCTATCAAATTTTGCTACCTCCATACAAAACAGGACTAACCCCTCCCCCAACCCAACCCTTACACCTAAATAACCCCTCCCCCAACCCAATCACAACACGAGGGTAGCACAAATTTATGGGTAGCATAAATTGGCAGAACACCGGCAGTCGACTGTGAGGGAGCTGTCGGCACTTTACTTTCGTTTTGTTGTTTGTTTATTTTATTAAAAGTTTGATTTAACGTTTGCCGGTTCCCGCCTCCTTCCTTCCTTACTTTGAACATTGTTACAGGGAGCCATTAGCAAAACAATCCCTTTTGCGTCACGCAACTTTACATAATTACCCATCATACATTGTGATACAGTCTGGTTCGTTGGTCCGTTGGGTCGGATGGCTTTCACACGTCTACCGAACCGCTCCAGAGTTCGTTTGCAATCGGGTCGAGACCACCTTGTTTAGGCGGTCTCGGAGCGATTGTTTTGGGGCGGATCCTAGCGCGACTGCCGTGTTCACATATGCCTAAACGAACCGAACCAAGAGAGAAAACGCACCAGGTTCCGAAACAAACCCTTATGTGTGAAAACGTCCTAAGTCACATTTAAAGTAAGCCCAATTTCCTTTATAAGCATTGCTATAAATGCAATTTTCGCACGTTGATTGAATTAGTTCCAATGTTTAAAAAAAAAATGTAGTTAACTAGTAGTTTAGTAGAGAGAGAAAGAGAGAGATGTGAAACCTAACACTACACACACACACACACAGAAAGTGTGCGTTTGTGAGCCCACATAGAGACAATGTACACGTCCAACCAGACCGAAAACAAAAAACAATATTCAGAACTCCAAAAACTATTATTTATATAATACATACATTTTGTTTCTTCATTTCTACAGTGATTTGATAAACTGTAGTAAACACTGTAGTATCATTTGATTTTGATTTAATACGGTACATTGTGGTAAAATGTAGGATGTATGCGTACTAGTATTCTGTAGTAGATTACAGTGATTTCCACAGTTTGTTAATGTATACTACTTAGGGATGTAACAATATTATGGATATCGTGTTATCGCAATAGCAAAATGGTCACAATATTATCGTGGTCACATGGCTGTATGAAACGATAGGTCTTCCGGGCCTAACATAAAGAATGTTAGAAAAAAGAATCGATGTTACCTTTAGCAAGGTCCATCTGGTGCAATTATTTTATTTTACGACAGGTATTTTTAGGTCTTTTGACCCATCTCATACCTCTAAGCAACAGTTATGATGAGAGGATAAAGAAAAGTGGTTCTTATGGCATGTTTCCAAGTCACCTACCGAAATAAATACCGTACCTTGGACGATACACCGAGGTATTTTTGTACAGTGAGATTTTGATATCGTGACATCCCTAATACTACTGTACTGTCTTCTGGAGTATTAACAATAATGAATTGATAAGCAGCTAAAAACTATTTACAACAGTAGCCTGTATAAGTAAATTATATAGTATATCACTACATTTTAAATGTATGCTATAGTAGGGCTTCGTGATCTCCCAAAAAAGCATATCACGATCTTCACAACAAAGAATCTCGATCCATGATCTGAATTGAAATAAAGGGCTGTACAGAGGTTTAACGTTTCTTTTACTGTTATATACAAATGGATCAATTACGGGCATACAATTTTTAGTTTACCCATTTTTTTATTGTTCTGTGTTGTCCATTTTTACTATACAATAGTATAGTAACTAGTCCATAAAAATACTGTAGTATACTATAGTATTTACTAGGCCTATAGGAAACTGCAGGAAAATTCCTAGATAATATAGTGTTTTTGAACCTTACTATAGTAAATATTGAAGTATACTACAGTTTATCGGTTTAAATTCAATTCAAATACTATAGAACACTACAGTATTTTTTCATTCGAGCGTTTAGGTTAACCTGTGTTTTATTTTGACGTCCCACAATAGACACTTGAGTTTCCGTGTGTGTAGTTCAGTGACGATAGTTTTTCTCAAACAGTGAAAACAGTTAATCCATGAATTGAATTAATTAAATCCATGAGCGTCACGCATCACGGAAAATATGGGCTCTATATATAGGCTATATGAACTCAATGCAGCCGATCGCAAAATAGACTAAAACTAAGTAACAAGATCCAACCTTACAATAGTGTTTTTTCATGTGGGTGTAAACAGAATATAACATATAAATTTAATTTCTTATGGCACAATGGACTAAACATTAAAAAATCTATTATGATGCTTAAATGTGCTTGCTGAATTAATATCACTATCATTAATATAAAAAAAACACAGACTGTACTTTCTTTATTCAAAATATGCTTTTTCTTGTTTGTTCATTTATTTGAGTTTATTTGGGGGTGTAACGAGATGTTCAGTGCCTTACCACAGACATTTTATCAAGCAAATTTAAGAGGACGTGAAACATTCTGTCATCATTTATTCACCCTCATGTGGTTCAAAACCTGTATGTGACGCTTTCTTTTGTGGAACACAAAAGAAGATATTTTGAGAAATGTCCCAGTGCTTTTATGTTCATACAGAGGAAGTCAATGGGGTTCGATGTTGTTTGGTTACCCACATTCTTCAGAATATCTTTTTTTGTGTTCTGCAGAAGAAAGAAAGTCATACAGGTTTGGAAAGACATGAATAAATGATGAGATAAGAGTTTTCGCAGTGGTAAATGCACTGCTGAGAAAATAGACGAGACTTGTGCTTTCAGAAGCAAAGGGGTTTGCAGCGCGTCGTCTCTCCTACACAACACGTGTACATCAGGTCATCTCAGGCTCCTCCACGCAGACGGAGTTCATGTCTAATTCATGATTGAAAGGGCAAGCCAATGTACGTGACAAAAAGAGACTCACTGAGTGCTTCTTCAAACATCTCCGCTTACAGTCTGACACACTTTAAAGATCTTTAAAGAATAACTGTGACATTCATCTCTCTTATCAATTAACAAGACTCTCCGGCCAGTGACAGGCCGACACTGGTGAATATTCCATGAAGAAAGAGCGGCGTGAGGAGTTCTCTCCTGTCCTGACGGGTTTGTTGTGGGACACGTTTGCATTGTGGTAATACTGTGGTATACATTCATATATAAAGTAACATGTTTTGTTAAATGTTTGGTAATATGGTGAATTTTAGCACAGATGGAACATAGTGATGATAATCAGCATCCAACCACATGTAGATATACTTTAATATTACTATAGTGAACTGTAGTAAGTTATACTATAGTACATCACCACATTTTACTAATGTATACTAGAGTATTCTAACTAGTGAACAGATCAACTGTAGCCAACACTGTAGCATACTTAAAAATGTACTCACTATAGTAAGATATGGTAAATCACAGTATATTGTAGTATATTACAGTGATTTCCACACTTGGTTAATGCATACTACTGAGTATTAACAAAATAGAATTGATCAGCATCCGACAACCTGAAAAAAATGCTGTAGTATACATTTACTGTAGTACATTACTACATATTACTAATGTATACTAGAGTATTCTATCTAGTGAACTGATAAACTGTAGCCAACACTGGAGCATACTTCAAAATTGAATTTACTATAGTAAGGTTTGGTATAAAATTGAATTTACTATAGTAAGGTTTGGTATAAAATTGAATTTACTATAGTAAGGTTTGGTATAAAATTGAATTTACTATAGTAAGGTTTGGTATAAAATTGAATTTACTATAGTAAGGTTTGGTATAAAATTGAATTTACTATAGTAAGATATGGTAAATCATAGTATACTGTAGTCAATTATAGTGATTACCACACTTTGTTAATGCATACTACTGAGTATTAACAAAATAGAATTGATCAGCATCTGACCACATAAAAACACGGTAGTATACTTCAATATTTACAATTCTAACCTGTGTAAGTATATACTGTAGTATACATAAAAATGTAGTAATATACTATAGTAATCGGTTGAATTAACTATAGTGAATTGATAAGCTGTAGAAAATAATGTAGTGCACGTACTATGGTATGGTAAGGTTTAAAAACACAAATTTTACTACGGTTTACTAGAGTAAATAGTTAAGTATACAACCGTATTTTTCCATGTAGGTGGAAACAGAACGCATATAAAACAAATGTATGTATCACTTTAATAATGTGCTTTTACATTTTAAGTTGCATTAAAAAAAACACAACAGCATTTTAATATTAAAATGATTAGTTTGTGTTTGAATAAAAAGGAAATTATAAGGGTGAGAGATTTTTATTTGTTGTGAAAAATGTTCTTTTAATAAATGAGCATCAGTTGAGCAAACGGTGGCGCAGGGCGACTACTCCATGTGTTCAAACGGCTGTTTTTACAGAAGTGCCAGTCCTGTAGGTGGCTAGTAGGCAAACAATTTCTTCATGTGCAAAGGTTCCTGCGAGATATCGATCACAATGTGCGCTTACTCATTTGGATAAGTCAGATGGCTGGAGGTTATGACACGCATTTCTCATGAAGGACGCTTGTCAGTTTACACTAAACTTCAAATATCTGAATTAAGTCACCACAAAAGAGTACAGGAGTTAGTCAGACAAACAGAGAGAGTACTTGCGCGGTTTCCCAGAGCCAAATTCAGCCAAACTATTGTCTGTC
Organism: Triplophysa rosa; assembly: GCF_024868665.1. NCBI lineage: Eukaryota > Metazoa > Chordata > Actinopteri > Cypriniformes > Nemacheilidae > Triplophysa > Triplophysa rosa. The sequence continues at coordinate 25,952,588 of NC_079898.1, read as the reverse complement.
GTCGCTGCGTCCGTACGGGCCAATAGAAAATCATTCTTATTTAGACACAGCTTTAGAGTTGATGGGGAACCCGTGACATTTCATGTCAAACTGAGATCAAAGCTCATCAGTCAGCTTGGGAAATGACTTGTTTTATTCAAAGCAACAAATATACCAACAGGGCGAGAAATAGGACGCAAGAAAGCACTTGAAGGGCCGCTGGTGTCGAGGTTAAAAATAGCACCTTCCAATGGTAAACAAAACTGTTTAAACAGGAAGTGACAGACTAATATCTGCGTGCCTGTTTACAGCCACTTCACCATCAAAACACACAACGCACGAATGTCATTTATTCACTTTGCCAGTCTCCACATTTCACTCTGAAAACGGCGGGCACGAAAAGGTCACAGCCCACCAAAGCCTGAAAAATATTTGGCTGTGAAATGAGAAAATCATGCATCAAACATATTTATAACACACATGAAGTGATGTGGGGAAATTAACTCGGGGTCACTCACTGTTAGTAGAATTAAAATGATTTCTTACATTAAAAATCAGACAAGAAAAACAGTTCGCAAGTCAGTCTGAATGAAATAGACTTCCAGTAATGCACACAGCACAAGATAAACCAGATCACAAAGAACTGATGTGTTGCATTGATTCAGCTGAACTACAGCAACAACAAATAAATCATACCTCAAAAACAGAAAGAGAAATAGTGCGCAATTAAATTGGAATTGTAAGCATTGAATTGACACGTCTCACGGCTCTTGCATGAAGTGATTTTTCACCAAAGAATTATTTCAGCGTTTCAGACTGAAAACTGAGTCATAACACAAATGAATATCACAAATGATTCGTGGCCTCAAAAACAGCTCGATGTCTCAGTGTTTTCTGACAGGCATTTGTTGTCGCTGAAAAGGTTAAAGATTTTTCCTTCGAAACTTGAGTGGGTTGAGAGAGAACATGTTCAACAGGCAAATTCCCCTCTCTTTATAATATCACCCAAACCATCAGTTTCAAAATGACTTGAAGATTTATTTATATAAAAACAACTACAAGACAAATATGTCAAATATGTGTTTGCGCATTAATTCTAAAACAATCACTTGGATGTGAATGTGAGCAAGCTCGCAAATGTCCAGAGAATTTCTGATGTTTAGCTTTTTAAATGTTACACGCCATACCTTACTAAAAAACATTTTACAACAGCCAATGAAATGGAATAATTGAGAAACAATTGAACTGGATATCAGTGTGTTTAAAATGTGCAAGACAAACCAAACCATCCAAATCTTTCACCCGGATCTCAATTTCCACACAATGTCAAATTCCACATTTCAAACAAACACCTGACAACGGTGTAAAGATGACACGAACGCACGGTTTACGTTGCATTTCTGACTCGATTAGAATTAGTCATTTGAGGCGTGGAAGAGAGCAGAGATGTGTTCGATGAGAGTCCGTGGTTAAGCAGAGAGAGAGCCGTGGGCACAACGCTGAAGTCTCTCCCTGTCTTTCCTGTCCTCCATCGCACAAAGACAAAATACTTTTACAGAAATATAACAGACTAACAGAATGTGACCGACTGCTGTCAGAAATTCACATTGAACTGCTATGCATGCAAAGCTAAATGTGTGTTCAAATCTTCCTCATAAACATAAAAACATTCTTTTCAATCTTTTCGATCTTTAGTTTTTTTTCTCATAGAATGAAACAAACAATTTAATGCTTTAATTCAGCACAAAAACATCCCATGCACAGATAAGCGCTTGGATGCTATTCTTTTGATACACATGTTTACATCCACATGTAACACAGCAGCTACAGTTTTTACTAAAACACCGCTTGAAAAATGAGTCGCGGCGAAAGCGCGAAATGAAAGGCGAACGATGACAATTCTAATACATATAGTTTGAGTAAAATCACACGCTGTGTTTTTCGACTTCTGATAACAAGTTACACCTACACACGCTGACAATTAATACTGAAACTTTCACAGTCAACAGAGTCGAGCCCTCGACACATCTCGTGTGCCCACTGCAGTTTTGAAATAAATCCAGAATTATTCTTGAATATTACTCACGTCTGACCCGTCTGAAAGGTCGACTGAAATACCTGCATCATAACGCCTCAAACTAACTCGCGACACATCATTTCCATGATATAATCACGTGTGCTTCAAATAGCAAAAAGGAACGTTTTCTGTGGCTCAGAAGGATTTATTTAACTGTATAAAGGTCATCAGGTGAAAGAATGGTCATTATGTAAACACGGAAACTTTTGATGTCTTCAAATAAATTGAAAACACAGAGTCTCAACCGTGACACGAATAAAAAAATGCATAAACACGAACAAACAATTTCATCAAAATGTACGAAATCACCGAAGTGTCCATCTTGTGCAGCTGGGTATTTTTTCTTCTTTTTTGCTTTTTGTGGGAGCGTTTATGAGACTGCCGTTAAAACGTCTGCAGACCTCCTACTGTCTGAGCAAAACAGCACACACAACCACAGGTGGGAGTAAACACACACACACACACACATTTAACAATACACGCGCACAGATCGCACACATAACACGACACACTCACATACACACAAAACCTCCAGGGTGATTTTTGAAGTTTAAAGATGATGTCGGATGACTTGATGACAAATATGTCAGACGGTATAAATGCTGTGATATTCATCCACACACACACACACACACACACACACACACACAACTGAATCTCCAAACAAACCTGTTTTTGCATCAGAGATGGCCATCACATTTATAGCTTTTATCGACAAAGTCCTTCTAAAAATCATTGTGTCCAGAAATAAAATAGTCCCAAACAAATGTAAACAAACTGCATTATGATTTATCCCAAGGTAATAATTGTATTGTAGAAAACATAAATTCTGTATTCAACACCACTAATTCTGGGTCATTGGTAATTTCTATATAAATCTCGTGAATTAAGTTATAATCACAATGTAATTCTAGTTATACAACACTGTGCACAATTTAGCTTCGAATTCAAATAGGGAACATACAAAATAGGCACATTTTGAATTAAAAGCATTGCAAGCTTTAAATCATACAAATGTCTGACAAATGTTCAAGCATTAAAACCTAAAGTTCACAAATCAAATCGTCTTATTAAATGTGATACAAGCAGAAATGTGTTTGCAATGTAATGTTATTTGTGTTACAATACGTGCACAACACTGAAACCACGAACAATAAAAGGAATAAACCAGAAGAATGGCCTGTAAACTGATAGCCGTGAGGTTACGTGGACGCACGTGTGTTTCAGAACCCAACACAGAGCCGGGACTCGCGACGGGCTTTCTGAATAACGCTCGGTGGAGGTTCCTGGAATGTTTGTCTTAACACAAAGATGATGAACTTAACGATAAACCAAATTACGCCTGAAAAACAAAACTGAAAAGGCTTGTGGTTTTCACCCAAACGAGAGAGAGAGAGATAGAGAGAGAGAAAAGAAAAAGTCACGATTTATTTAGGCAGACACTGTACAATATTTTGTGGAGGATATGGTATTTTAGGCTGACATTTAAACATCCTATGCTTTTGCTTGGTGCCATCTGTGCATTCAAAACCACCCCACGCAGCCCAACCCTCTCTCTCTCTCTCTCTCTCTCTCTCTCTCTCTCTCTCTCTCTCTCTATCTATTTATAGAATAGCTGCGTTAAGTCTGTGCCTCTTTGTTAAAGATGATTTTTATTGGTGTTCAGAAATCACTGCCATTCTCTCTCTCTCTCTCTCTCTCTCTCTCTCTCTCTCTCTCTCTCTCTCTCTCTCTCTCTCCGCTTCCTCACTCTTGTCAGAGCAGAGTGTGCGTGCATTACAACAGCCCGTGATTTCTTCTCTTCTAAACGATTCCAGAATGCACTTGTTAATATCGTGTGAATCAATAAAATGGCACTGCAGCTTTGTGCAAACACGAAGAACGGTCGGTTCTGCGCAAAATACGACGGCAAGACTACTGCAGCTGCTCTTCGGAGGAAACGAATCAAAGGTTAAAGGTCGCGGGTGAAACAGGTCGTGCTTCCCAACAGCTTACAGTGAGGGAATTACAAATGACAAACAGATGCCGACACAACAATGCACGCGTGTAACAACACAACTCACGATGTGATACACAATAATGACTTCACAGAATGATATCGAACACCATTTTTAAAATGCAACGCTGTTGAAAACAATAGAAACCATTACGGAAATTCTAATGGGTTCCATTAGGATACCATTACGAACCAGTTGCTTTTCAATTAAAACTATTACGAAATTTATTTTAGGATATAACTTTTTAAATATTTTTTAATACCCTTAGCAGGGTAATCTCCAGCTGAAAACCAATAGAAACCACTAAAGAAGTTGTAATGGTTGTAATGGGAATTGTATTGGTTTTAATGGAAACTGCAATTGTGTCTATTGGTACGTGATGGATTCTATTGGTGGGATGTTAAATCCCTCTGAAATAACACACTACAAAAGGAATTTTGTAATGGTTTTAAATGGTAAAAGTATTGGGTTGTAAGGGTATTCTAATGGAAAGTTTGGAAACCATTGGAATTTCTGTGATGGTTTCTATGACCTGCTGAAAAAAACATAGAAACTCAAAAGAAAACATCAAAGAAATTCTAAAGGTTTCCATTAGAATACTGTTACAACCCAGTAGCTTTTTCCAGTAAAACCATTACAAAATTCCTTTTTGTACCCTGCTGAAAAAAACAATAGAAACCATTACAGAAATTCTAATGGTTTACAATAAAATACCATTATGAACCATAGCTTTTTCCATTAAAAACATTACAAAATGCCTTTTTGTAGTGTGTTTTGGGCATTATTCCAGTAGGATTTAACATCCCACCAATAGAATCCATCACATACCAGTAGAACCATTACAGTTTCCATTTAAACCAATACAAATCCCTTTAAAACCAATAAAACCATTATAACTTCTTTAATGGTTTATATTGTTTTTTTTCAGCAGGGAAACCATTGAAGACATTATAATGGTTTTAAGGGGATTTTATTGGAATAATGCCCAAAACACACTACAAAAAGAATTTTGTAATGGTTATAATGGAAAAGCTAATGGTTCATAATGGCATTTTAATGGCAACCATTAGAATTTCTGTAATGGTTTCTGTTGGGTTTCTATAGTTTGTTTTTCATCAGGGGACAATTTTCAAAAACACTTTTTGTCGTACAGAATGGACAACATTGAACCTTCTGTGTGTAGGAATAAAAATGAAATAGGTGTGTCACTGAAAGATAAAACTGAATTTTAAAATAAAATGAAAGGAATTAAGCGAACGTCTAAAAGCACCTACATTCAACGAACAGGATTAAACCGACGTCATATTTGAATATATGTGACCCTGCCTGTGAAAACCAGGCTCAAAATCTATGCATTTCAAGCATGATATCAAGATAATAACGAAGAAATAAACTACACGCAAAATGAAACGTGTACAGTTCACACGATGAAGACATGTGCAGTCGGTGTGACTTTCACAGACTGCTGTAGGAGAAACATTACGTATTTCCCTGACGCTGTTTTAAATCAGTGGCCTTGCTCAATTTCCTCGCTCAAAGCAGAACAATTGTGCCATCATGCTGCTTTCAAATAACTAATGTGGAAGTCTGCTCCAGTTTCACTTTGTCTCGGCCGTGTGCGATTGACAATGGTCCTTTAACAGCGTCTCGCCTTTCGGCCGCTGAAATCGCCTCTTATCTGCTGCGGTGTCATCCTTGTTTTCTCTCGCTGTCACATTCAAACTTTTGGGAGCCCGTGGCAATTTGGATTTTGTGGAAGGAGGAGACCGTCACGTCTAACTGGTATAAGGCCGGAAGGCCTGAATCAATGGCACCCATTTCACAAAGCTGGCAAGCCACAGAGAAATGCACATTAACGTACACGATAGAGCGGGTTTCTTCATATGATGGAAGGACAGCAGTACAGGATAGAAAATGATAATCAAGTAAATACTAGGAGATTTTTATCTTTCTTTCTGTGTGACGTGTTTTAAATTTGAGCTATATTCTTTTATTTTAAAGGAATTCTGTCATCATTTACTCACCTCCGAGTTGTTCCAGATCTGTATAAATGTCTTTGTTCTGATGAACACAGAGAAAGATATTTGGAAGAATGACCAGACAGATTTTGCCCCCCGTTGACTCCCATAGTAGGAACAATTTTTTTTGTTTTTGTTTTTGTTCTGTTGAACACAAAAGAAGACACTGTGAAGAATGTAGGACAGCAAACAGTTCTGGGGCACTTCATTGTGTTTTTTCCTACTATGGGAGTCAACGGGGGGCAAAATCCATCCGGTTATAAGCATTCTTCCATCTTTCTCTGCGTTCACCAGAACAAAGACATTTATACAGATTTGGAACAACTCGGAGGTGAGTAAATGATGACAGAATTTTTGGATGAACTGTCCCTTTAAGTGTCTTTATTACTAAAGACATTGTAGCGGTACATCAAAACGTGAATAAAGGACAATGTGTGCATGAGATGAACTGGTCAACTGGTTTAAAGGAAGAAAGGCCATGACGTCTTGCTGGTGACTCATTCAGACCTGTACAGCCCTGCGTCACGCGTCTCTCCTCAAAGAGAAGAAAAACAAGGTTGAATGCCAATAATAAAATGCAACTGATCAGATAATCGTAAGATCACGAAATAAATCAACTTTAATAAATATAGACAAATGACTTCCCGTATCTTTCCACATAGACATCAAAGACATGACAACATGGAAAAGTTGCGTGACATGCCCTCATTCTCAGAAACCGTGAACAAAACCATGCGAGGCAAAAGTAAATACGCCCCAGACGACATTAAATATAGTGCGGACAAACACGGATTGGTATACAATTTGCGTTGGACGTTTAAAAACCAAAACCAATCTTTCTATGTCAATAATCGTGAATATTGTTGGCATGCCCTCTTAAAAATAAAGGTGCTTAAAAGGTTCTTCACAACGATGCCATAGAAGAACCATTTTTGCATCCACAAAGAACCATCTCTTTCTTACTTTTTTATAATCTCAAGAACCTTTTTTCACCACAAAGAACCTTTTGAGAAACACAAAGGTTCTTCGGATGTTAAAGGTTCTTTATGGAACCATTTAGGCAAAATGTCTTCCATGGCATCGAAGAACCTTTTGAAGCACCTTTATTTTCAAGAGTGTGTTCATGACTAAATTTAGACTAGAATTATTTTGGTACTTGGTTAAAATACGCAGTCATATCTTAAATCATATAAGTGACAGTGAAGCACAGCTTTATAGTCTCTACAAACCAGAATGAGTCAAATCCATGTTTTGGCAATAAATCAGAACAAAGAGAACGTCTGTCAAAGCGCTTCCTTTAAACTCAACACGCACACAAATCACGTGTGTCCACACGCCCTACAACATAAACACTCACACACACACAATACAGACGCCCACAAATCTCAAACCCAACTTTCCTCACAGCATCCCTAAATTCATCCATCTTCATCCATCAGAGAACTTAAAGAAGCCCAGAATGCAAACAACTCACCAGCACTACAGACACAAATGTGAACACACCGGACACAACACAGGTACCAGACAGTGACTTCAAATCTTCCATAAGACAGACAAACCGAATGAGATGAGAAGCAGACAGACTTACAAACCCGGCCTCCGTTTCCACTGAGTAATACCGAAATAGTCAATCTGATACTCATCTCTTATCAAACTATGGCTTTTTCTAATTCTCGCTCACATATTGAAATATTTATACAGCCCGTCTTAAACGGAACACTACGCCCTTGATGTCTGCAATGGCACATTACACATTATTATCTTTGTCCACCCACAGTGTGTGAACTAGAATTCCCTTTTCAAAGGCTACAGCCTACACGCACTTGAAAAAAGAAACGTTTCACAATCCCATGATTTCAAGTTAACAAAAGTAAATAATGAGCAAAGATCAAATGAGAAAAAAGCACACACTTCATCGGGTGTGATGACAAACATGAAAACAGCACACGGCAGATGTGCGTGAACAAAGGAAGGTAAAAGGTAAATGTATCTCATTAATCTCACTTCTGATTTCAAATGTTCATCAAATCAGATTTCAAGAAAAAAATAGCAGATTGCAAAATGCAGTCCATTACATCAACATATATAATATGATGGAAATGCAAGTAAACTCATTTCTGATGTGACTGTATTCGATCTGATTTGGTAACTGTTTTACACGTGCGTGTGTGTGTGTGTGCGTGCGTGTGTTGAAAGGATTAAGGATCTTGAAACTGTTTCTGACGCCCAATGTGTGTGAAAGTCAGAAATGTCAGTGAGGTCATTCTCATAAAAAAACATCGATCGGTGCTTTGAAAATGTTTGTTTTTCTGAATTTGGCACATGCACACATTTTTAGACCATTTATAATTTCCTAAAATGACCGAATTTACAATCTGTATTTGTTATCTCTTTACACTACTTTAGGGACATTTTCAGAAACACGTATTGTTTATTCAGCACCTGATGCAGACAAAACTGTCTGTTAAAAAATGTCATAATTATATTTATGAATCATCACGTAATTAACATTTTCACAAACGTATAGCATTGTCTGTTTCAAGAATGATATTTATTTTTAAACAGTATTTATTTTGCATCAAACATTAAATCTTTTATTTAGGTGTCCAGTCTGTGGCAGACACATTACAGACATTGAGGTGAATTTAAGAAAACAAACACTGATCGTGAAAATAAATCATATTCAGTTTAAGTCTTTAATTATATTATATTACATCATGTCAGCTCAGGAACTTAAGTGCTTAATGTAAAAAAGGCACATTTTCACATCTTTTAACAAAGCAACTATAGACCTGTCATTTTGTTTCACACGACAAAACCTTCTTTAAATAAAAAGGTCATCTCTGCATTAGAATTTATTCTAATTGTATTTATGATATTTTGGTGTAAAAAAGTTCAAATGACAACTTGTGAAAATACACCACAATTGTTCTGTTATTCATTTACACAAGTTGCCTAAATCTATGCCAAACAATTGCATCATGTTCATGTTTAAAAATAGCCCAACACTTTAAAAGTGGATTGCAAATAAAACACCGGCCTAATTATATGACAGAATATTAAAAGGCAATGAGACGCAAAGTCAACAAATATGCTTAATTAATAAAATAAGGTGAGTAGCCTAACTTACAGTACGATTTATTGTAGTTCTTATAAAGCAACAGCTCTTATCAAAGCCACATGAATTCTAACATTTTCATCGACCTCATTGAAATCCCACAGAAAGCATCGCACTATTCGGCTTTTATGAGTAATTTATCATGAAAGTCATGAGCGATGGAAACATTGCGTTTATTCACCGCAGAGCTCCGTGTGTTTATGACCATTATCACAGCGCAACTTCTGAGATTTTTCGAAGTGGTTAAGGTTGGACTTTTGTAAATGAAACTATAATATTAAGAGAGTTTTCTTTGTTTCAAAATGACGAGAAATGACTCATCTGTGCCAATGCGGAGAGCGACTGTTACGTCGAAACAGAGCAGCAGCTTCAGCGTGCGTGTGGCGCCACCCACCGGCAGAAAGCGGCACTGCTACTGCCGTTCATACACGTCACATCATACAGTGTCAACAGCTTTCTTTACAGCCTTGTGTAATCAAAACTAAACAAGTCTTGCTTTCATGATAGTAAACAGAATTGTGCAAACAAATTCCAAATTACGATTCATTTCAAATTACTAATCATATCATCCATCTGTCTTTCATCATCTCCAACTCTGTTCATCCATCTCTCTGCCTCCACACACATACAGTATATATTATACTCTATATTTACCAAGCTAAAGAACATCTTTAGTTTATTTGAAAATGAATAAGCTAAAGAGAACACTGATTTGAAGAGTAAAAGTGACGGTTAATTTGTTCTCATAAAAAGTCTTCTGAGTGAGCAGCATCTGTCATTGGTTTCTTGTTTTAGTCACGTCTGATTTTAAGACTGAAGACTTTTGTACATGTGTGTGGTGGTCACTGTCTGAGTCAAACTGATCGGCCAATCAAAGAAGCAAATTTCACTCTGAGCAAGACAGCCACCTCAAGTGAGTTTTGCATGTCGAGATAGACATTCATCTCTGTAATGTACAATAATAACAAATACTACAAAATAATTTAAGCACTTTTTGAGCACATCTGCCATTTCCTTCAAGACTCACAGCTGACGACTGACTTAATATCGCCACGACAACTGTATCTCAATCAAACGACATGATATCACTTACTAATCCCTGATCAATTCCTTACATATAAACACAAGCACATACGATTATCGTGACAAACAGGAGCACGGGTATTGCAATAAATAATGCAAAGAAAAAAAGACTACATGTCTATAGGCTCTTTGTAATATTTTGAGAAAAGACTGCTTCTCATCATGTTTATTTTAAGTGATATCTTCACCAAAAATGAACGTTCCGCTGTCATTTACTCAGTCTATGCCTTCATTTCTTTCACGATAGAAAAAATATTGCAGAATATCAGAGCTGGATGGGCTGCCAAGCTACAAAAAAGACAAAACGCTATATAAACATTCTAGAAGTTATCCACACAATTTGTGTGCTATCTATGTGACATTCAGACAGACACTTAATATTAATATAACAGATTTGACTGCACTGACACTACTGGATACGAACTGTTAAATTATTTTTTATAATTTTCTAATTGTATCTCGTTTGCCGTTTATTACCGTGAAGCTGCTTTGAAAAAATATATATAAAGTGCTATATAAATGGCACAATAAGGACACCTTCGTGACACCAAATGAAGGTCAAATCACTAAAACTCACTACAACTATTTTATGAGGGTGCTAATTCATATGAATTCAGTGCAATCTGCTTTCATTTATTACATTTATTACATTTATTGGTGGGGCTTTAATATTGCTTTTTTTCCATCAACCATAAGTTTATTGTAAGATACACATGTACGAATTTATATGAATTAACCACCTTGTGAAATAGTTTTGAATTCATGTGAGATGAGGCTTAAAAATCCTTAAAAGACGAGTTTGAGAGCGTTCACATTTTATTAGGGAACAAAACAGGTTCAAGGCTCTGTCCTAAACATCTCATTTTGTGTTTAATAAAAGAAACAAAATCATACAGGTCTATGGCAAGTAACTGACTTGAGAACTTTCATTTTTTGGATGAACTTCGCTTTAACCATGATGAGAATAAACACCCTTCATTTCTATGTAGTCTATTTCTAGTGAACGCTAATAACAGCCGCAAACACATAAGATGAAGGAGCGATATGCATTTATAATCTGCAATCTTGTAAATGTGCCGAGCTAACTAAAAGCAGTAAAGTCAGAGGACCGCACATCTCTACTGAGCATCTGACATCATGCGGTCCTTAAAAAAAATGTGCTGAATCTTACTACTAAAAAGAGACACCTGTTAAAATGACTAAACCATTTCACAAGCACTGCACGATTCGTAATTCGGTTAGTTGGGTATGACGGTAAATCGAACCGAAACCAAGCTCGGATGATCAAATAGGCAATTTAGGAGTCATTTGACACCTGATTCTACTCAAACAACTGATACTCGTCCTTTTCCTGTGACATTAACGCCAGCTCAACGTCACCTTTACCAGAAATCACAACAACTCGTACAAACTATATTAAAAAAAGTTTAAATCGTCACCTTATAATAAAACCTCAGCAGATTCTGACAATGAGCATATGTGACTTGCCATCAGAAAAAAAAAGATCTCATAAGAAAATAAATGTAAACTGTGGCTTTCAAATATCTTTTTTAAGGGAAAATTCTGTCATCATTTACTCACCCTCAAGTTCTGATGAACACAAAGAAAGATATTTGGAAGAATGTTAGCAACTGACATTTCTGGGACCCCATTGACTACAATAGTAGGAAAAATTAAAATGGAAGTCAAAGGTGCCCCAGAACTGTTTTCTTTCCTACATTCCTCAAAATATCTTCTTTTTGCTCAACAGAACAAAAAAAGGATACAATGATGTCCCAGAAATGTCAGTTGCTAACATTCTTCCAAATATCTTTCTTTGTGTTCGTCAGAACTTGAGGGTGAGTAAATGATGACAGAATTTTCATTTTTAGATGAACTGTCCCTTAAAGACTGATGCTGCACAGTGTGTTAAAGTCCCCGTGAATAAGAATTTGCGATCGTTTTTACTTCCGTATTTTGACGCATTTCCGAGTGAAATGGAATTTCGAATGAGAAAAATAGTGGGCGTGGCTTTCGTCTTTCTCTGTGGTTTGACTGAATGTATAAAAACAGCCGTTGCATTTTGAAATGGGTTTGAAGGGGAGGAGTTAACAGATGCTCCGCCCAAGCCGTCTAACATACGTCATCTAAGATGAATAGTCATTACAGGACGGAAGTGCATTATCAGATTTTAATTAAAGATTATGAGGGCACACAAAGAGAATGAGCCACATTGATAAACTATTAGCAATATTTCATGAACAAATAGGCATCGTCATTTTTTATTTCACTGGGACTTTAAGAGATTATTTTACATTTAATATTAATAATTGAGTCCTTCTTTTGTGCGATATCATCATACTATAATATCATAAGTTACAAAAGCGGTCAATTATGGTCACCAAATGACGTGTGCAACATCTAGAAGTGAGGTCAATGAATAAAATGATGTGGTCCTTTATGTCAAGTGAAAACATACACTTACACCCTAACATTTATACTAAAGTCATCTTTATATATCATTTCCTCTTCAGTATTTACATCAGCAACCATGACAACATAAAAGTAAATGAGGTCAAGTCACACATACAGCACTACTTTCTGCAAATGCAATATTCGCCATAGAGAACGAAAAATGCCGCGTATCAGTTTTCATGACAAACATTAAGCATTAATTTCAGAAGGTACACCTGCATTAACACCCCCACCACCACTGAGAAACAGGAACAGTCTGCAAGAATGCTACATCATCTCAAAAAGATGTAAAAACAACCCCGCATACATGTCAATGCATACATCAAAATATATATCTTACCCCTCAGCCATTCTGTCAGAAAAACAAAAAACACACGCAACAAAAGCTCCTTCTCACTTCACAGTTCAAACGCTATTGTTTTAACTCTGTCAGGCTTTGAGAAAGTTACCACGCTCCAGATCAAGATTAAACGACTAATTACATTTTTTTTGTTTCTTTTTTTTTGCTGGGTAAGATTGCTGAGTCATATCTGTCATAGCAGCCCACACACCCCCACGCAATGCCTCGCTGCATCATGGTCCCTGGAGCCAGCGGTTTACGCCATCACATCTGACGTTCTGCACTTACTGTAAATGGTACACTAGTGTGGGGTACATGCCTTCATAAAGGGCTTATTTTATCCTGCTGCACGCTGATATGAAAACAAAACCTTCTCGCACGTCTGCAAAACTGCTCTACCAATGCTCAACGACCAGTGTTGGCTGGAACTAGTTACTAAGTAATTAGTTACTGTAATTGAATTACAGTTACTTCTGATGAAATTAAACTAAATACTTTGTGTAATATGTGTGTGTGCAATAGTGGAATTAACATCAAAATTCAAAGTTGAACTTTAAAATTCTTGCTTTAATGTATAATTCTCACATTTGTAATACTTTGGTCAGTTAATAATACTACTTTATGTAGTTTTATATTATTTATTTGAATGAATTAAAAGAGCCCTTTCATGTCTATCCTTGATTAACTTAACTAATCAAGGTTGATGTAGGATATAGAAAGTAATTAATAATAAGTAACTAAATACTTTTTGGAGAGAGTAATTCGTACAGTAATCTTATTACACTATTGAATATGTAATTAGTAACTAGTAATTCATTACTTTTTCAGAGTAACTTGCCCAACACTGCTCACGACTCATTGTGTACGAGTGACGGACAGTTCTGGACTCTCTTTGTGATGCGAACGTTCTTAGAGAACATCTTTAGTGAAGCTCATTTTAACTGGAAGATTTACAGTCATCCATCAGAGAGCAAACATTTGCATCCCACTCTTACAAAAAAGACGTTTATTCAAGTGTGCTACTAGTATATTTATTTTAAACAAAAAAAATACAATTATTTTACGCTATCTTTTGTTCTTCTCACAAATATACTTTACATACGTCTCAGGACTACATACTGTACTTATAAACTTGTGATGTACTCAAAGTTTACTGCGGTTACACTTAAAAATAGACTTTCAAAAAATGAAAAGTGGGCCAATTAAGTCTTAAAGTCACCGTGCAATTAAAAATGATAATACTAATTTTCTTACACAGCGTTGCAGTGATTATTATAAATGATTTATCCATGCCCATCATTATTACTGTAAAATTCATTTGCACTTGTAATCTTTAATCAAATACATTAAAGTCCCCGTGAACCGAAAGTTGCGATCGTTTTTACTTCCGTATTTCTAATGAGAAAAATAGTGGGCGTGGCTTTCGTCTTTCTCTGCGATTTGATTGGATGTATAAAAACATTTTGAAATGGAACTGGCAGCAGACTGACAGTTGAAGGGGAGGAGTTAATGGATGCTCCGCCCAAGCCGTCTAAGCATACGTCATCTAAGATGGATAGTCAGAAGTGCATTTTCAGATTTTAACTGAAGATTATGAGAGGACACGATTACAAAAAAAGAATGACCCCCATTGATAAACTATTTACAAAAAACGCTGCAATATTTCATGAAAAAATAGGCATTGTAATGTTTTAATTTCACTGGGACTTTAAGCTCCTCTTCCCCTCTAAACAACTATTCTCTTCGTGATGTAATGCCTGGAAAAGAGGTAGGACTACACTGGCTTTCCAATGGGTACTGGAGTGGTGTTTCAGGCCAATTTACAACAATCCAATCAATTAGGGGAGGGCGACAGGAAGTCCCGCCCTACTTTTTTTTTTTTCAAATTTCAGAAGCCGTTTCACTCGGATGTACGTAACGATACGGAAAAGAAGACAATCGCAACTTCCATTTCATGGTGACTTTAAAGAGTATTGAAATAGTACACTTAAACATATACTACTACTAGTACACTGACATTACTTACTACATAAAGTATACCTAAATTCACTTGAAGTAGTTTCTTTTTGTAATAGCTGTAAGCATACTTATACAATGAACTACAATTATGTACTTCCCTAAAAGTACTGTAATTTATACTTTTGAGTATGTAGTAAGACAGTACAATACCCTTAGGAAGATGTCTTTACTATAGTAAAAGTGCGGTAACCCTGTTTTTATGGCAAAGTTATTACTTATTTGTGATCACAAAACCAGTCTTAAGTAGCAAGGGAACATTTTTAGTATTTTCATTTTTATTTTTAGTCAAAATTATCGTTTTTTCTTTTATGCCAAAAGTCATTATGATATTAAGTAAAGATCATGTTCCATGAAGATATTTTGTAAATTTCCTACCCTAAAAATACAAAAACTTTATTTTTGTGAGTGGATGGCCTGCTCTGATTAACAACTTCCAACTTATTTTTTCAATATTTTGATTCTTTTGCATCCTCAGATTCCAAGGGAATTATTTGGATATAATTAATATTGGCCCTGTTGAAAAAACCAACATATGCTGGTTTGGTATGTTTTGATGATGGTTTGCTGGTTTGTGCTGGTTTAAGCTGGTCATGTGTCCTTAGTTGGTCATGTGCTGGTCCTTAGCTGGTTTAAGCTGGTCAAACCAGCATCAAAACATACCTAACCCAGCATATGCAGTTTTTTCAACAGGGGTGTTTGTATACAGCAGGTTGTCAAACAAACAGTTTGCATGTTAGCATTAGCTCCCAGCTAAACAATTTTGCTAATTAAAAAAATAAAAAATAAAACGTCTTCTGCAGTGCACAAGGTTGGGTAATAATGCCAAAAAGCATGCAAGAATGCATACTGTTAAAGTATAGTTCACCCAAAAATGAAAATTATGTCATGATTTACATAAACATCATTGTTTAAGTTGTTTCAAATCTGTATAAATGACTTTATTCTGTTGAACATAAAGAAAGATATTTGGAGAAATGTTCCGTTTTCAGTTCTCGAACATCATCCACTGCCATAGTTGGTTCTGATGGAACACAAATTGAGATAATTTGAAGAATTTAGGGAAACAAACAGTTCTGGGGCACCTTTGACTACCATTTCATTTTTCCTACTATGGCAGTCAATGATGCCCCAGAACTAAAAATTGCTAACATTCTTCCAAATATCTTCCAAAATAAGTCACTTATACAGGTATGAAATTACATGTGGGTGAGTAAATTTTTGGGTGAACTGTCCCTTTAAAACCCAGCTGAAATGAATACTCCGCATGAGCACATCTGGCACACTTTGTGATGCATTATCTCAAATCCTGTCGACGGTTTAGAACACACAGCGTGTGAACTGGGATGCAGCCAGCGTGAGCACGCGCTCCTGCCTACAGTCAAGCTAAACATAGAGCAGAAGGGGCTGTTTATTCCCACGCTGGGTTGGGAAAAATCTGAAGGGTCTCTGGGAAAAACAGAAGGTCACATTGATTTCCGTTTCCATCCCGGAGACAATAAGCTCCAGAATGTACAGCACTGACTCATCAAAGCTAGCAAGATGATACACGTACACTGTTTTTACACCACTAAGTACACACCCCTTAGGAAAACGCAGTAACCAACGTCTTTTGGCCGATTATCATTTGTACCATAGTTTGACTACAAATACCACGGTTGTTGTGGTGAGGCCATGGTACATTTGTGGTTTACAAATATATAACCTATTTTTTTAGTATAGTAAAACCATGGTTCATTTTTCTAAGAGATGACTTGAACCAGAAAATGCTGTTGAACGAAAATGTCATTTTATTTGCAGCACAATGACCTGACTCAAAACCATGCGTCACAAAATAAAATGCTGTCGATAAATGATTCAAGTACAATCAGATTAGAAGGTGTAACGTCAACCAGAAGCCAATATCACAAACGCACTGTAATTCTTGACCATAACAACTATCGTAATGAAATCATTGTTTCGATGACACAACTAGAAGTGTCGGTCTGATTTGGCCCATATTGAAAGCAAATACTAGAACATATGTGTTCATAATCAAAGACTGGCATCAGCAAAAAGTATTTTAGTACATGAAAATGTTTGGATGTCTGAATTCAAATAGATTTATCCATCCGAAATATCGTAACAGGTTCAAGATCAAACAAGATGCAGAACACGCTAAAAGTGATGTCACGCAGAGCCCATCACCTGACCCAACATTCTTCTGCACCCCACGAGCAGCTGTACGTCATCGCTTTCTCCCATTCAAAGCCCACCGGCACGCCGTAAATATTGATCAGATATTGACTTACCATTCACCGGCTCTCCTGACAGCCGCACGCTCAGCACTGAACAATACCAGAGCAGAAAACTTTCCTCCCCCTCACAAACACACCCATCTCACAGGACCACAGGGATGCAGATGACTCAAAGAGCCGAGGAGAACCAAAGGCCAACGGTACGGAACGTTTCATGACGCTGAGTCACCAAACCACAACTTCCTCTCCCCCGCATGCCTCTCATGGCTGCTCAGATGACTGGACAAGTTCCCATAGAGCTGCACGGGAGGGCGGAGAGGGGGACGCACGCTGACCCCCGAGAGATAGCCGAGAATGGGTGTGTGTGGGAGAGATGAAAAATGAAATGAAACCAATGTGTGTCGCTGATGCTTTAAGTTTTATATAAAGAAGTTGTTAGGGCTGATTTTAAGGTCGTGGGTCTGTGGGATGCTGAGGGTCTCTACTTCAATGCCATGGTCAGTGTTCTACACAAGGTTGTCCTTTAACCTTTCTTAAATAAGCCAAAGCAGTTCAACCGAACAGATTAGCAGCTAAAGCATGAACCGTCAGCTTCATTAAGTACAAACTATCACATTGCATTAGCAAAATATGATTTCCCTACTTCCTTTACTCAAAAGACCTCGGAAAACACAATGAACACGAATGATACCCCATGAAAAAAATACTACAGTATAGTATACTGAAGCATTTGCTACAGCCATCTTCAGTGTACTACATTTCATTACTGTAGTTATACTATAGCATTAGTACACATAATTAAATGACCGCACAAATCATTTGGGCAAGGTTTTTATGATCTAGTTACATTTTAAGGTTAAGCGCCCTTTTGATTTGAGTTTTATTCATATTTTAAATTAGCTTTTATTTTAGATTTTTAGTTTTTGTGTCAATTTCAGTTAAAGTTTTAGTAATTTTGGTATGATTTTGTCATTTTATAATTTATTGGTTGATTTTTAATGTTGCTATATTTTAATGTTTAATGTTTTTAGTTATAATTTTACTGCTATAAACTTACTTCAGTCCTTGAGTTAAGTTTTTCCAATAATTTTTAGGTCAATATTTGATTTGATTTCAATGAACAGGAACGTTTTCAAAGTTTTAATTTTAATAGTAAACTAAAATAACCTTGAGAGACATCATGAAATCATGTCGCTAGCAATCAAGACGTGTCTTCGCTTATACGCAAAGTCTAAACTTTTTACACGGCCCCTTACCCCCATTGTTCCAATATTCAATTTGCAAAATTTGCTTTTACATGTATGGATTTGGCAGATTGTTTTGGAAACTATAGTGTTCTGTAGTATTTACTATAGTAAACTGATAAACCATAGTAAATAGCGTAGAATAGTACTTTTTAGTAGTTACTATAGTAGGATTCCAAAACACTACAGTATCCATGATGTTTACAATAGTTTACTATAGTAAAGACTATAGACGGTTTCATCTTAACAACATAAGGAAACGTTACTGCGCATGCGCACTTTTGTGACCCCCCAACTGAACTTCCGGTACACATTCACAAACAATAGAGCACCTGTAGATTATATCTGATAACAATCAAAAGAAACCGAGAAGAAGCGTTACTTGGCTAAACTCGTCTCTCCAATATTTTGAGGTTAGAATGCAATACCAAGCTGAACCGCTAGATGTCAGTGTACCATACGCTTTCTTTAAATGCGACCGAACTACAGGACCCATTCAGCAAATTGTTTATTTAATACAATTATTATACAGTAAAATAATAATACAAATTAACATAAATTAAATTAAATATAAATTGTTATATTATCAGACACTTGCCAAACACAAACCGATGAGTAGAAATGATGTCGCTTATCAAAGGGGGTGGGCTGATGTGTCCCCCCAGAACACACTAGCAACCACAAAGTAGTGTGCAACAATCTTTCACATCACCCGTGCAACTGTCCAAACACATGGAAACATGCTAGCAACACCTTAGCAACCGTGTAGCAGCTTCCTGACAACCGCCCAAAACAATGCAGTATCGGTCCAGCGACTTTTGCACAGACATGAACTAATCTATTCTAAACACACATTAAACCCTTTTCCCCCTAGAGCTCTGAATATAGCTCTGAATTATCATTATTACTATGGTAAAATGTAGTATTACAACTATTATTACTGGTGATGAATGAATAAACTGTAGAGTTGTAAATACTGTAGTGTACTGTAGTATTTACCATAGTAAAGTTCAAAACATTATAGTGAACCTTACTTTACTATAGTGAGATTTAAAGCACTACAGTGTTTGGTTTGGAAAAGAACCTCGCTTTACCATAGTAAGGTTTAAAACAGTAAATATTCACTACAATTTACTACAGTAAACACTATAGTACACTTTGCTGTCGTTTTTTTACTCTTCTTTCCCATTAGTACTGTTTTCCACATTACTTTAATCAAAATTAAAACACTTTCAATTCAAAATGAGCAAGAAGAGACTGGCATGAGCACAGCAACACTGCAAAAAATAACATTCTTTCGAAACAATTTTTGTCTTGTTTTCTAGTAAAAGTATTTAAAACATCTTAAATTACGATACATTTACATAACAAGAAAAGTGACCTAAGATATTTTGTCTTGTTTTACGAAAGAAAATAAATAAACTAAGTAAGTTTATGCATAAAACTAAATTAGAAATGAACAGTAAGTTACTGACACACCTGCTGCCAAATTACAGCAACGTTTTACAGTATATACCACAGTACTTATATTTTATGCATCACAACAAACATTAGAAGAGTGTCCAAGTATTTTTGTGTGATGGAATATGCAACTTCTACAGTACTACTGATTTGGCACTGGATCTATATTGGGCTGATTTAATAAACCAAACCAACACAAGTAAAAAGATATCTTCTGAAGAGAAATCTGCAGCTGAAGTGAACAACGTCAGAGAAAAGCAAAGTAGTCCTGATAAAGGTCTGCTATATATGAACATGCACATTTCGAGCTTTGCAATAGCGAATACTGTATGACTCATTATGATGTGGATTTTTTGCCCCCTTAATGAGTAGATCATCTCTGTTTCAGTTTTACATCATCACCCAGTGACACACCGAAGTCATTTAGGGTCATACGTGAACTTTTACAGAACACATGTGCATCGCTCCATGCCGTGAGGCTACAAACTGGATTTAACAAGCAGGCAGTGTTATGAATGACAGATCATTAAAGAGAAAATGCCTTCGTGTCATTTCAAACCCTTCTTCTGAAGAACACAAATGAAGATGTCTTGAAGAACGCTGGAAAGCAAACAACACTGACCCCCATTGACTTCCATTGTATGAACACAAAACCACTGAGACATTTCTCAAAATATCTTCTTTTGTGTTCCACTGAACAAAGAGGTAATATACAGGGTTCGAATGACACGATGGTGAATACACTATTTCCTGATGTACGTTCATCGTAAAAAACCCTGATTTTAGACTTGCTTTAGCCTCCGTCTGACACTATTTTGAATTCATTGAAGTCACCTTGAGGCCCTGTGAAAGTGTTTGTCGAGGCCCTCTAGCGCTTAACAGACACAGCTCACTGAAAAAGAGATGAGCCGGTCGTTTCTGAGGCACTAGAACAACAAATGACACACTTCCCCTTCACGAAACACATACTACAGGAGGACGGCATCTTTCCAGAAAGTGTAAAGCCATTTCACACTTCAGACGTTCTGTGGTGAATATACAGAGCAGCAGCATCCCAACACCATTTGCATCACAAAACAGGCTGAAGAGGTGAGAGTGAAGTTTACTGTTCCTCCTCGTCTATCTGCACGCCGTCACGTGCCTCCAGCACGTCAATTCATTTGCATGCGGAAAAATGCCTTGAAACAAACTTCAATTTTATTTAAAGCCACACCCCCCGTGTTCCGCGTGCAGCTGCGTCTCTGTGAGAACTCGCTCCGCACGCATTCTCACTGGATGTGATCCGTCACCCTCACAAAACACCTGATCAATAATCTCCTGTTACACGCTCCTCGGGGACACGGCATCCCATCAACGCCTGAGAGGAGCCTGTCAAACACAAAAGACCCTTAAAGACGTTCAATAATCATTTGAGAAAGCTCACATGACCGGTGCATTTAATCCTGCGCATTTCTGCAGACTGAAAGAAAGGCTTGTGGCTATTGTTTGACATGCCAAGATACAACACTCAGAATAATGATTCCTGGACTTTGTACTCTGGCCCGTTTAGAAAATAGTCAAAGTTTGATCATAAAAGGTTCTTGGCAGACTGATTATCATTCCTATTGCCATACAAATTATAGATATTATGGTTAAACTATGGTTACTAAGACCATGTGGTTAATATGTTTTAACGAGAAATAATAAAGATTAACTTTACCCACATGGAAAAAAATGTAGTATACTTTAGTATTTACTATAAAGTATTTACTACAGTAAATTGAAGAAAATACTAGCATAGGCTACTTTAATCTTTACTACGATAAGGTTTAAAAACATCTGGGAATTTTAAGACTACATCAACGTGCTAGTTAATTTACTCACCCTCTTGTCATGTCAAACCTGTATGACTTTCTTTCTTCCGCAGAACACAAAAGAAGATATTTTGAAAAATGTTGTTGACCGAACAGCGATGGCAGCCATTCACTTAGATAGAAGTCAATGGGTGCCACCGCTGTTCGGTCATCAACATTCTTCAAAATATCTTCTTTTTTGTTCTGCAGAAGAAAGAAAGTCATACAGGTTCGAAATGATAAAAGGGCGAGTAAATGATGACTTGAATTTTTGGGTGAACTATCCCTTCAAATAAAAATGATATTCATCGAAAAAAACATGCACAAAGAAGACAACATTGTAGCCAATTAAAAGCACAATTATGTCTACTGTATACTTCTCAACCGATTTCGAAGGTTAAGAAGACAACACACAAGAAGAGATAAAATGATACACAAAAAACCTGCACATTTCACTTACTTTAAATATATTACATTAAGGGTGTCTCCACAACTGTTAACCTTAAACTAATTCAATGCTTGATCGTATTTAGCCTACTCTTTATAAAAAATGAATAGCATTGGAACTATTAAGAATACAAATAACTGGACGAAAGTTTCAGTACTAAACGTAGACGCTAGACCCTTGAAATTGGTAGAAAATACGGAAACGTTCAACGTTGTGTTTTACCCAAGAAAAAACCGCAGCTCCCCGTTTACCTTTGTGTTTATAGCGCAGTCTTGCCCGGTCCAATATGGCGGCGCACTTGCTTGACACGTCGCAGAAATTCATTTTCAACGGACATTGACACAAACGCACTAGTTTAGCTCATTTATTACTTGTCATTTAAGTCTCACATAGACACCAAAAGTCTGTACGATACCTTTGTTAGATGCTTATTTAAAGAAATTCGGTCTTTTTTGATGTTCCTACAGAAACACTGTTCTGTCAGCAGGTGACTGGCTGCAACAATAAACACTTAAGGGTTGCTGACGCGAATAGCCTATACTTCAATATAAATACACATCAAAGCCAGTTTAAACATTCATGAAATGAACACTTACTGCGAAAACTGTGATCTGGAAGTGAATTATGAACCTTTGTGAGGGACTGATTACATACAAAAATGCATTTAAAGCGCCATCTGAAGGATTGATTAGAATGGAACAACTCGTTTCTAATGACGCCATTTGACTCGCAGGTCAGGTGGGTTAAAGGTCACAATCCTGAGTGCCGTACATCAGAAATGTTGTAAATACTGCCACCTTGTGGATCAAGGAAAAATCACCAGATAGCTCCTGTAGGACTGTCCTCTCAACACTGATGTAATTTGTTTGCCAAAATCACTAGACAATATATATATATATATATATATATATATATATCATATATATC